>NC_054373.1:190691368-190733812 GCF_017654675.1 Xenopus laevis
ATCATACATGCTTATCAGCAGATCTCACCACATGTCGAGCATGGCACATCCACAATATGCATATTAACATCACTACCACTCTCTAACCAACCAATAGGTCTACCTCTCTTCCCTTACTCATTCCTGTGGCCTCTTGTTTACTAATCCAACCAGGAACAGTGTGGACAACATGTCTTACCAGCGAGCATAGAGCTTATAGGTCTTCGCATGAAACACATATAAAGGACCATCGTCAACTCTAATCTTCTTACATCAATACATTGCTCAACTTGTGTTTGACCCCCCAGTTTAAAATTCTATCACTCCTGATACTACATGTTTTAGCTACCTGTGATATAGATTTCGTACAGCGCACAACCTGGCACTTCCTATCAATTACTCCCCACTCAGCTCTCCCGATGGGTCCCAGAGCATAAACGGCGCACTCCCTGCTCCTGCACACTTGATGCTGCGAAAGGTATAAAAAGAATGTACACTTTTCGAGCTATTTGTCTCCACTCCCTGCGCGCGTGCAGTTGCCATTTTATGCTACCTCTTGATTGGATTTACAAAGGAGACCCATCATAATATGAGTGTGCGTTAACTGATATTGTTTGGTAGGCACAGCACAGCTTTGCATAGTGACGGGCAATACAGTAGACATTGTAAGCCCATTCTTCTCGATCAGAGTTGTTTCCAGTGGAGGACTCTCCCAATTGCATAGTTGGTACTGTCAGGTAGACACTAAGTGTAGCGGCGTTCAGACAACGCGAGTTGTTGTGTTTCTCTTCTATTAACAACCTCAGGATTATACTGTCTTCTGTGAGGTATCCTGTGCTGTTGTCTTTCTGCTATCCATCCCGACTTCTCGATTAGATTGTCTACTTGGACTCTCATATGGAGTATGCTGTGGGTGTGCCTGGGATCCTGAGTCATTGAATTAGCATACGGTTCTTGTCAGTCACCTCAACTTAGTCGCAAGTACGAATGCTCAGTAGCTACATGGAACCCTCCACATCAGCCATTATTAGGAGATGAACTGAATGTATATTTCGTCCCACCACATCAGCATGCGCACGCAATAGTAGCTCTACTCGCGCATGCTTCTGATACTGTGTGATACATCACATACAGTCTGGATTAACTTAGAACTAAGGAGAATCTCAACCGAGATGCTTGTGTGTTCGTAAGAGAAACTGAAAGACCTTCGAACGCTGCACATAGAGCGCATTTATGTTTACCGACGTCTCTCTTCGTTAGAAGGCACCAATGGCCATATCGGAACATCTGTGTCTGCCACGTTCTGTGGTTCAGCCACTAGCACATGGTTTTGTAACGCTCGGCCTAATGTGATGCGTGCCCCCAGTGCCTCCCCCAGTGGTTAAGTGCTCTCTTGTGCTCTGGCGTTAAGTACTGCTACTGTTGTGAGTTAGTGTTAGAGCATAAGCTGTACACCCCTTATCGGCGTCCTTGCTGACCCACCTTTGCAGCTGAGTGTCTCCACCTGTGTCAGTTGACAGATCCAGTTTCGGTCAGAGCTGCCCACATCCAAACTTTCTCAGTGCCGTGAGCGCGAAGACCCCCCTCAGCAACACTTAATGCTCTTGCCAAGTATCATAGTGCGCTTGTTCTTTTATGCCCAGCGTAATGAGGACGTAAAGAGGCCAGGGGCTGGCCAATAATAAGTGCGGCCAGCGTTCAGGAACACATTTCCCATACCCAGACTGAGCGAACATGTGCACCAGTGTCTGCGATTTTCAAGATGGCGAACCCCCACAAGTTATTGACCTCGAGCTTGTCTTACTGTAGACTATTGCCGACTGAGAGGAACCTCCCCGCATCTCAAACCACTATAAGCATCCAGTATTCATGCCCCCATATGACATACCCCCTCAATGGCAACTCTCTCTTGACCTTACGGCGCTACTCCAGGGGTCGTTTCACACTAAACACAAGTACCCTCCCCTTTTGGCTATCTTCACCAGCCTGAATACGCTCTAGTCCCCTTACTTTTAACTTCTATGCTACTACACCTAGTTCTAGGGTCCTTCCTGATGATCCCCGCACACCCATTTGAATGTTCCGCGGTGTGTGTAGGAGTTTTGGTCACTCTACCTACTCCCCCCATGGGTATGCATCTAGCATGTGTTATTATCTTGTACCTCAAGAACATTCTCCTACTTTAAATGCTCGTGCGGTCGCTGCATGCATCGCGTCGTTCGACTTCACCAGTGTGCTAGCAATGTGCATACCCAGCTGATAGGAGCGTGGCCCAGTCCTAACTCCTCAATAGCTTCCGCCACCCACTCGACAGGGAGGATGAGTATGACCGCGGCACTAGTCTCAATAATCTCACCCTGTTAATAGTCTGTGTTTTTAGCTAGTTAATGCATATAAATGTGGCTGGAGACAATAACCAGACAAGCTACCCCTATGTATCTACTTACTGGAACTACTCTGCACATACACCCTGGCTGAAGCTTTTCTGCCCCTCCTGGGGTATGTTGCTGTAAGTGCACCCGGGCTCTGTAGCTCTGATGGCACAGTATATGTTGGACACATGGGGGGGAGTAATGAAAGTCTACAGGGCTCATGGGGGAGACTGGAGACCCTGACTGTAGTATATATAGATGGAGTTGTGAGTACAGGAGGGTCTAGTTGAAAGCCAATCAGGCTGGTAACTTGATGAGAGAAGTAACTGTCCCCGTGATTAATGGAAGTGCCTGTTCCAGAGCTGCTTGTGGGTGCGACGTGCGTTTCCCTCTTATTTGCCTAAATAACAAGCTGCTTACAAGCTAAGCTTAGGGCTCATTGCAAATCTACACTGTGTAAGAGTCAGTCCCTCAGGTAAGTGGCAGCAGCCCAAAGATTAGAGAAAGAGAAGATGGGGGCTGCTGGGGCCATTATTGGGGTTACAAATCATTGCTGCTAAAGGTTGATGGTGGCCTTCAGCTGGTACATAAACCCAGTGCTTAAGGTCTTTCATTTTTAGCCAAATTCTTGGATTCTCCTTAGTTCTAGTTCCAAGACTGAATTAGACCCACAGTATCAGAACTGCGTGGCAATGGCCTGGACTATTGTGGCCCTTACCTCCTAATAATGGCTAGTGATTTATCTGGATTGTGATGGTTTGACCAGTAACTGCCACCCAACAGTCTCTGGGAGAGAATGTGAGTGAGGAACAAGCAGAGGACAGAGAACAGGTTAGAAAGAAATTGGAAACGGAAGGAAGAAAAATAATTGCTCAAGCAAGAATGGTAATTAAGGAAAAGGATGAAAAATGTACAAATTTTTTCTTTAAAAAAGTGTATGGGAGGAGGGTGGAAATGAAAAGTATATTTAATGATAAAGGGGAGGAGGTGTTTGGAAAAAATGGAATTATTGAAACTGTGTGGGACTTTTATAAAGAGTAATATACAGAAGTTAAGAGAGAGAGATGTTGGGAGAAAAAGTGTCTGCAAAATGTTAATGTGGATATAGGCCAAGTGGAAAAGGAATTTTTGAGTGAGGATTTAAAGAAAGAGGAAGTCGAGGAGTGTGTGAAATGTATGAAGAAAAGGAAAGGTGCCTGGAAGTGATGGGTTGCCTGTGGAATTTTATCATGAGTTTTGGGATGTGATTGGAATGTGTATATATATATATATATATATATATATTTTTTTTTAACTAATCAAGAGTGTATTGGTAAAAGGTGTTTTGACATTGGGGTGATTGTTTTGTTGTATAAGGGCTCTTACACACGGCCGTTCCGACCTGCGCTCCCCTGCGTTCCGTTTTTTGGCGTTCAGCCGCAGGGGAGCGCAGGAATAGACGCAAGTAATGATTTGAAATGGGGCTGTACTCATTCAGGCGCATGTAGGCGCCGAACGCAGGAAAAATGCAGCATGTTGCGTCTGAACCTGCGTTCGGCGCCTACACGCGCCTGAGTGAGTACAGCCCCATTTAAAATCATTACTTGCGTCTATTCCTGCGCTCCCCTGCGGCTGAACGCCAAAAAACGGAACGCAGGGGAGCGCAGGTCGGAACGGCCGTGTGTAAGAGCCCTTAGAAAGGAGAAAGAAGAGATCTTAAAAATTGGAGGCCTATTTCACTGTTGACTGTGGATTATAAGATTGTTGCGAAAGTCATTGCAAATGGTTTGAGAAGTGTGATTGGAAAAATGGTTGGAGAGGAACAATTGTGTGCGGTGCCTGGTAGGCAAATTGCAGGGATTATTGTATTTGCGTGATGTAATAGGGTATAATAGAGAAAGAAAGCGAGATGTGCCAATGGTGGACATGGATTGGAAAGTCCTCTTGTGATTGGTCAACTTTGACTGATATGGAAATCAAGAAGACTTGGTGGGATGTTCTCTCCCTATGGTATTATGCAATAGGTAAGTTGAGGCTTACTTGGCACAAAACATGGCTATGTGTTGGAATGTCAGATCTTATCATGAGACTGGCATTCCAAGATCGAGGAAGTTTGCTGGGTTCAGATAATTGACCCATGTCGGTTGTGATCTGATTGCTTCCTACGATCGTTATGGCTAGCCATGCCGATGTTCGTGTTCCGACCTTCCCTGAGGTGCGGATGAAAGATACTGTTAAGTTGGCAGTGGAGGAGAAATTTCGTGGAGAAAAAGGTCTACGCTTCATTGGAGAAAAGATTCTTTTTGGCCTTTGTGGTCTAAAGAAAGAGGATATTTTGTGCATCCAGGATTTTCCAAAGGCGGGTGTCTATGACGTTACCTTCGTAAGCCAAGTCGTCTGCCAGAATTTCCATCATGTTTATTCTCAGCATAAAGATGACCCTCTTCTGGAAGGTATCAAAGTTTCTTTGTTATACACCCAAGATACTAAGCTTTTGTTTGTACACATGTACAACCCACATGTGCCAAATGAAGATGTTTCTCTTTTTCTGCTGAGATTCTGCGAGTCAGTGAAATATATTGGCAAGGCTACAAATGAGTTGGGGGTGTGGAATGCTCGACGAAAATTTGTGGTCGTCTTAAAAGCTGACGAGACCGGCCCTGGAGGCCAATCACACCCACCTGCAAATTTCATGATTGGCCCTAATAAGGGTTATCTTTTTTACAGAGATCAACCAAAATTTTGTAGGAAATGTCGATGTTATGGGCATGTTCAAGAAGATTGTAACATAGAAATATGTCGTCATTGTGGGTCTAAAGATCATGTTACAGCTGGTTGTGTATCAGAAATTTTTTGTACATTGTGTGGTAAAAGTGGGCATGTATACCGTGTTTGTCCAATGTCTTATGCAAATAGGACAAAAGCAGCCAGGCAGGTAAATGCTAATGAGGTCACTGTTTCACCTGCAGAACCTGAGGTGGAGGAGGTGAGGGTTCAGCGCAGCAGTGCAAGGGTTTCTGTTGCTACCACTGAAGGTCCTAGGTTTGAGGAGGAAAGTGTGAAACAAAAGCCTAGGTCTAATTTTCCTCCTGAGGCCGAAACTGGTGTTCCTAAGGCCAAGAAAAGTAGACAAACCAAAAAGGAAAAGAAAAAAGCTAAAAACCCAACACAGGATATTAATCAGTTTCCTTCCTCTGGGGAGGGCGTATCATCTGCTGATGAGATGGAGGTTTCAGCTGAGTCATCTGGTGTGCAGTGTTCAGGGGTTAAACCACCAGATGGATCTGAGTTTCATGATAATGGCTAAAATGTTTTCCTTTTATGACCCTTATCTTTAAAACTGGCTCCTTAAATGTCAGGAGCATAAAGAGTCCTCAGAGGAGGGCTGCTTTTCTCGATTATGTACAAACAATTGATTTCCATTTTTTATGTCTGCAAGAGTGTCATTTAAATTTTATGCCAAACTATGATTTATTAAAAACTGAATGGAGTTTAGGTCCATCGGTTTGGTCAGGTGGTAACGATGGTAAAGCTTCAGGTGTGGTTATTCTTTTTAAAGGTCATGATTTTAAAATTCAAGCAGTTCATGATATTATACCTGGGAGAGTGGTTTTGGTAAAAGTATCCTTTAATGGTATAAGTTTTCAAATTGTGAATGTGTATGCATCACCTGAAAAGGAATTAAGATCTGATCTTTTTGCTACTTTGAATTTGTTCTTACCTGGTTCTGAGCCAATGTTTGTATTGGGTGATTTTAATTGTGTTCTCCCCGGGGAGAAGAGGGCTGGGGGGGCTGTGAACATAACAATGGATAAATCAGCTAATTATTTAAAAAACATGGTATCTGATCTAGGTTTTACTGATGTGTGGGCAAAGTGCAATAAAAATCAACCTGGTTACACTTGGACAAATGGGAATGTAAGTTCAAGGATCGATTTTGCCTTTGTGTCGCAGAATTTGGATCCTATTAGTGCTACTTTGGTACAAAATATTTTTTCTGATCATAATTTATTATTGGTTAAGGTGTCATGCTTGGGAACACAAAAGGTTAATAAAAATTACTGGAAAATGAATGTTTCTTTACTAGATGACCCTGTGGTTATTGAGAATTTTAAAAATAAATATTCTCAGTGGAGAAAACAAAAATCACCACAAGAAAGCTTTATGTGTTGGTGGGAAAAAATAAAGTTAAAAATTAAAGATTTTTTTATCTCCTATGGTAAAGAAAAAGCTAAGGAAAGGAGAAGGTATTATTCTGTTTTGAATGCTCGTCTCCAAACTCTATACAAATTAAAAGAAGTTGGGATTGATGTTTCAAATGATATTGTCATGGTTAAAAAGGAAATTACCAAATATCTTGATCATAAGGGGAAGGAAATTATCTTTAATAGCCGAATTAAGTCTCTGGAAGAAAATGAGAAATGCACACAATTTTTTTTCAAAAAATTGCATTCTGGGAGAAAAAAAATTGAATGTTTAAATGGTCAAACCTCCATGGATGGTATACTTAAGGTGGCCACCGATTTTTACTCAGAGTTATTTAATGAAAAAGTTGTAGATCCGGTGTTTTTCAATGATTGTATAAGTAATATTGAAAGTGTTCTAGATGATTCTGATTGTGACACTTTGTCAAAGGTTTTTACTGAAAAGGAGATCTTAGAGGTCATTAAAAGTGCTACTAGGGGAAAAACCCCAGGTTTGGATGGTATTGCAAGTGAATTTTATATGAAATTTTGGGGAATGTTAAAGGAGGATTTGCTGGGTCTTTTTAGTGAATGTTTTTATGCGAAGGTTTTACCATCATCTTGGAGAAAAAGTGTTGTGGTTCTAATTCATAAAAAAGGTGATACTTCTGATATTAAAAATTGGCGCCCAATTTCTTTATTAAATTCTGATTATAAGTTTTTTGCTAAATTATTAACAAACAGGTTTAAGTTGGTAATTGAAAAAGTAATTCATTATAATCAGGTATGTGGGGTGCCCGGAAGGTGTATTTGGGATAATTTGTCCCTAATCCGGGATATAATATGGTATTCTAATGACCGTAAGCAAAATTTAGCAATTTTATCCTTAGATTTCGAAAAGGCGTATGATCGTGTTTCCCATCAGTTTTTACTTGCAGTGTTAAAGAAAATGGGGTTACCTGATGTTATGTTAAATCAAATCCATGCACTTTATCGTCAAACTGTGTGTGAAATTCAAATAAATGGTAATAGGACACGTGAAATTCCCCTTTTGAGTGGTGTTAAACAGGGATGTCCATTGTCCCCTATCTTATTTATATGTGCATTAGAACCATTGTTATGTGCTTTGAGAAAAGATAAAATGGTGAAAGGAGTTCCGGTACCAGGTGGTAACGGTGTTCAAATTAAAGTTGTGTCATACATGGACGATGTAACCATTTTCTGTGAAAAGCCGGCCGCAATTCAAAGAGCTCTTTTGTTAACAAAATTTTATTGTCAAGCATCTGGGTTTAAGCTAAATGTAAATAAATGTGAGTGTTTGGGGATAGGTAATTGAGAAAATGTTAATTGTGAAGTGACAATACAAGACAAAGGAATAAAAATTTTAGGAATTCTTTTTGGTGCAGAAAATGATGGTCAACCTAATTGGGATATTTTACTAGGAAAAATGCAGAAAAAATTACAGTATTGGTCACTTAGAGGGCTGACAATGGAAGGGAAAACCTTAATTGTTAAGTCAGTATTGTTGCCAATGATGTTGTATATTGCAATGATTTTTCCACCTTCTACTCTAAATATGAAGAGAATAATTAGATTATGTTTCATTTTCCTATGGAATTCTAAGATGGAAAAGTTAAGTCGAATAAAGGTTATTAGAGCAAAAGAAAATGGTGGAAAAAATTTTCCTGATTTTGAAAGATTCCTGTATGTTTTGTTTTATTTATCGAAATCTTAAAAAATTTGAAATTCAATCTTGTTTTATATCTTATTGTGCTGGAGCTTTCTTTAGAAAATATAAATTATGTACTTTCCCTTTGACAATTCCAGTTTTAATGAATGTTTCCTCCCAATACATTTTATTGGAAAAAATCTTTAAAAAATATGTTTTAAGTGATGCCCCTAAGGACTTTTTATCTGACCAAAAGAAATTAACGAAATGGATCCAATCTAAAGAGGATGTTATTATTGTGGACAATTCTTCTGTTGAACAAAGCAAAAGGATTTGGAGAAATGTGTCAGAAAAGCAAATGGAAAATCATCAAAAAGACTTAGCATGGTCAATTGTGCATAATTGTTTACCCACTAGGTCTTTTCAGTATATGAGGCGCTCGGTTACAACCAAAGTGTGTCCTAGAGAAAAGTGTAGATATGAAGAAACTGTTCAACATGTTTTTTGGGATTGTGTTTATGCTAAGTTTGTATGGGGAAAATTGTTTGTTTTATTGTATAATGTTTTTGATGTAAAAAACTTTGATATGAATGATGCATTTTTTGGTACCTTAGAATGCAATAATAAGGATAAAAAACTACGTGCATGGTATACTGTAAACTGCATGAAGGAATCACTGTGGAAAGTTCGTAATATACTTTTGCTTAAACGTGATAACATAACTCCAGAGCAATGTATTGGATTATGTCTAGCAAAAATGTATTTGTATTTTCTAAGAGATGTAAAACATTTAGGGAAGACTAATGCTGAATTTTTATGGAGACCTACATCTTGGAATATGTTAGTTTTGTGAAAAAAAAATTGTTTTTTTTATGTTTCTTTTTGTTTGTTTTTTCTGTAAATAAAGTTAATGAAAGAAAAAAAAAAAAAAAAAAGTCAAATTGTCATTGAGCCTAGGCAAAGGGCTATGTTGTTGAAAGGCAATCTTTGACATGGATTGGAAATTCCTCTTGTGATTGGTCAACTTTGACTGATATTTAAAAGAAGGAGACTTGGTGGGATGTTCTCTCCCTATGGTATTACGGGAAAGCGGCGCTGTCAAATTGTCATAGAGACTAGCCAAAGGGCTATGTTGTTGACAGACAGTCTTTGACATGGATTGGAACGTCCTCTTGTGATTGGTCAACTTTGACCGATATGGAAATGAAGGCGACTTTGCCGTTTTTTCTCTCCCTATGGTAATACGGGATAGGAAAGTTGAGGTTTACTAGGCACAGGTCAACACATGGCCATTTGTTGGAATGTTAGATTTTATCATGGGAGTGCTTAGGCAATGGCTAATTTGCCATAGAGCCTAGGCAAAGGGATATGGCACTGACAGCTCTTGTCATAGAAGGCTGTGGGTCTTCCTATTCTTTGTATGGCAAGGAGGAATCTATAGTAGGCAAAAGGCTATGTTGTTTGACAGGCAGTCTTTAACATGGATTGGAAAGTACTCTTGTGATTGGTCAACTTTGGCCGATATGGAAATGAAGAAGACTTTGCCGTTTTTTCTCTCCCTATGGTAAAACGGGATAGCGGCAATGTCAAATTGTCATAGAGTCTAGGCAAACGGTTATGTTGTTGACAGGCAGTCCTTGACCTGGATTGGAAAGTCCTCTTGTGATTGGTCAACTTTCACCGATATGGAAATAAAGAAGACTTTGCCGTTTTTTCTCTCCCTATGGTATTACGGGATAGCCGCAATGTCAAATTGTCATAGAGTCTAGGCAAAGGGTTATGTTGTTGACAGGCAGTTTTTAACATGGATTGGAAAGTCCTCTTGTGATTGGTCAACTTTGACCGATATGGAAATGAAGAAGTCTTTGCCGTTTTTACTCTCCCTATGGTATTACGGGATAGCAGCAATGTCAAATTGTCATAGAATCTAGGCAAATGGCTATGTTGTTGACAGGCAGTCTTTAACATGGATTGGAAAGTTCTCTTGTGATTGGTCAACTTTGACCGATATGGAAATGAAGAAGACTTTGCCGATTTTTCTCTCCCTATGGTTATACGGGATAGGGAAGTTGAGGCTTACTAGGCACAGGTCAACACATGGCTATGTGTTGGAATGTTAGATTTTATCATGGGAGTGCTTAGGCAATGGCTAATTTGCCATAGAGCCTAGGCAAAGGGATATGGGACTGACAGCTCTTGTCATAGAAGGCTGTGGGGCTTCATATTCTTTGTATGGCAAGGAGGAATCTATAGTAGGCAAAAGGCTATGTTGTTTGACAGGCAATATTTAACATGGATTGGAAAGACCTCTTGTGATTGGTCAACTTTGACCGATATGGAAATGAAGAAGACTTTGCAGTTTTTTTCTCTCCCTATGGTAATACGGGATAGCGGCAATGTCAAATTGTCATAGAGTCTAGGCAAAGGGCTATGTTGTTGACAGGAAGTCTTTAACATGGATTGGAAAGTTCTCGTGTGATTGGTCAACTTTGACCAATATGGAAATGAAGAAGACTTTGCCGTTTTTTTCTCTCCCTATGGTATTACGGGATAGCGGCAATGTCAAATTGTCATAGAGTCTAGGCAAAGGGCTATGTTGTTGACAGGCAGTCTTTAACATGGATTGGAAAGTCCTCTTGTGATTGGTCAACTTTGACCGATATGGAAATGAAGAAGGCTTTGACGTTTTTTTCTCTCCCTATGGTTATACGGGATAGGGAAGTTGAGGCTTACTAGGCACAGGTCAACACATGGTTATGTGTTGGAATGTTAGATTTTATCATGGGAGTGCTTAGGCAATGGCTAATTTGCCATAGAGCCTAGGCAAAGGGATATGGGACTGACAGCTCTTGTCATAGAAGGCTGTGGGTCTTCCTATTCTTTGCATGGCAAGGAGGAATCTATAGTAGGCAAAAGGCTATGTTGTTTGACAGGCAGTCTTTAACATGGATTGGAAAGTCCTCTTGTGATTGGTCAACTTTGACCGATATGGAAATGAAGAAGACTTTGCCGTTTTTTTCTCTCCCTATGGTATTACGGGATAGGGAAGTTGAGGCTTACTAGGCATAGGTCAACACATGGTCATGTGTTGGAATGTTAGATTTATCATGGGAGTTCTTAGTCAATGGCTAATTTGCCATAGAGCCTAGGCAAAGGGATATGGGATTGACAGCTCTTGTCATTGAAGGCTGTGGGTCTTCCTATTCCTGTTCCTTAACACGGCAGTGGGCAACAACGGGTTAATCCCCTCCAGCCTCGCGATGGGACAGGAAATACTAAATAAAAACAGCTCCCGCCCCCTGGCCGCCATCTTTTTTTCTCCTGTCGTCACCCCCAATAGTCCAGACTGGGTACCTCTCCCCTTTCTGAAGTCCTGGGACCGGGGTTGGTTACCTCTTGTGTGTCTCCAGAGAAGCCTTGGCAGGCCTGGGCCATGTGTGCCAACAGCGCCGTAAGTCGCAAACGCCTCCCCAGGCAATGTGCGCGATAAGACGCTGACGTCAGCCTCCAAGATGGCGCTGGCGCTTTTGCGCATGCGCGAACACGCGAACCCGGAAGTAGACGCGGAAGACGCCTGAGGCTTGGCGCTCAAGTTTAAAGGAAGCGCTTTTTCTCCCCTATGGCTGCTGAACTGGTAAGGAGTGTCTGGTGCCAATTGTGCTGTCAGGAGGGTACTGTTGTAAGTATGCCTTTCCCCTGACCATTGCTTAAGCCCATAGGGATCCTTCTGGGACAAGAATTAAATAGTGAAATTTTACAGGTGCTACTGGAGGATCCTTATTTTTGCAATGAGCTGCCGAAGGTCTCACTCGGGCTCAAGGGGGTGAGTGATGTTTGTTGAGAGGTGAACACAACAATAATCGGGGGAGGGGCCCTCAAACACTATTTGGATCACAGTAAACATTACTGATATGTATTTTTATTTTTATTTAGGAGTCCTCCTAGCAGAGAAGGGAGTAGAAGGAAGGTGGCCAGAACAGAGTGTGCATCCTGCTCAAGCAATGCTTTGCCAGATAAGAGATTGTGTGGAAAATGTCTACGTGAAGCTTCTGGAGTTGACTCACCGCAAATGTCAGATATGATGGGTTGGATGAAAGAGACTATAAATCAATCTGTAGCTTCTATGATGACACAAGTCACTGAGAACGTACTGAAAGGTTTAGATCAAAGAGCAGCTTCCATTGCAGGCAGAAGCAGTTCAGGAGTAATTACCCCCTTGAACATAGGGGGGGTGGCTACTTCAGAGATATCTAGCGATACGGAAGGGGAAATTTCAGACAGAGACTCTGTACAGGAGGATGAGTCAGCCTTCAATACTGACATGGTTGAACCACTGATTAAAGCAGTAAGGAAAACCTTGGATCTGGAAGATCAGGAATCTCCGGTAAAGCAAGATAAAATGTTTAAATCATCCTCAAAAAAGAACCACCTCTTCCCAGTGCACGAGGTAATCAAAACTTCCATCCAATCCGAATGGGATAACCCTGATCGGAAGCAAGTTGTTCCTAGGAAAATTAAGAAACTACTCCCCTTTGCAACAGATGTGGCTAAGGTGTGGGAGAACCCTCCTAAGGTGGATGCGGCAATCACCAGAGTGGCCAGGAGGACCACGCTACCAGTGGATGAGGGTGTTTCCCTTAGAGACACCATGGAGAGGCGACAGGATGGAGCCCTTAAGAGGGTTTACGTCGCCAATGGGGCAGCCTGTAAGTCGGCCATAGCAACAACTTCTGTAACAAGGGCTAACAAAATTTGGCTTCAAGAACTTGAAGACGCCATTAAAAGTGGTACAGATAGAGGAAAGTTGGTCGAGTTGCTACAAGATATAAAACTGGCCAACGAGTTTGCGGCCGAAGTCTCTCTAGAATCCATAAAATTGGCAGCTAAATCCATGAGTCTGTCTGTGGTGGCCAGGAGAGGGCTATGGTTAAGACAGTGGCATGCGGATGCCCAATCAAAACATAATTTATGCAGCCTTCCCTTCAAGGGGAACTTGTTGTTTGGTCCAGAGCTAGACCAGATTATTTCCAAGGCGTCTGCCGGAAAATCCTCTTTTCTCCCGCAGGATCGCAGGGAAAAAAGAAATCCAGTTAGAAACATCAGAGGAAATTTCAAAGAAGTCAGACAATACAAGCCAGGCAAACCGTTCTCTAGGCCATGGAGACAAGGGCCTAACTATAGAAATCAGTCCTTTCAGTCCAAAGGGGCCAACACTAAGCCCGAGAAACCCAGAGCATGAAGGTGTGGGAGTCCCGTTGCATGTGGGAGGAAGATTAACATCATACAGTGCAATGTGGGCTCGAGTTTGTCCGAACAAGTGGATTATGGACGTGATAGCAGAAGGGTATGGAATAAATCTGCACGGGAATCTTCCCCATCAGTTTGTTTCTTCAGACAAACCAAGGTCGGCAAAGAAGTCCCTCACTTTAAAGTCCATCATCCAAAACTTACTGAAAGAAAAAGTGATATCAAAGGTGCCACAAGAGCAAAGATTTTCAGGAAATTACTCCCACCTTTTCCTCAGACAAAAGCAGAATGGAGAGTTCAGAGCAATCCTCAATCTCAAAACGCTGAACCAACGGTTGGATGTCCCATCCTTCAAGATGGAAACCCTGAGGTCTATCACCCAGTGTGTGGACCCAGACGACTGGCTGGTAAAGCTAGACATAAAGAATGCATATTGGCATATCTCAGTAAAAGAAGCTCACAGGAAATTCCTTCGTTTCAAAGTCTTAAACGATCATTTCCAATACAACGTAATTCCCTTTGGTTTGGCAACAGCCCCAAGGCTGTTTACAAAGGTCATGGCACCCATCATAGCTCACCTAAGATTGCAAGGGATCCAGTTGTTTATTTACTTGGACGACATCCTCATCAAAGCAGCTTCGAAGGAGATTCTAGAGGACCATCGAACAAGGGTGTCCGATCTTCTCCAAAGTCTGGGGTGGATATTGAACTGGGAGAAAAGCATCTCTTCCCCTGCCCAGCAGATGGAATTCTTGGGAGTAATAATAGACACAAGGAACTTCAATCTCTCCCTTCCAGTAAGGAGAATTCGGGACATCCAAGCATCCATAAGGACCTTCAGAGCCAGGCCAGTACATTCAGCAGTAAACTGCCAGAGATTACTGGGGAAGATCATTTCCACAGTGGACTGCGTGAAGTGGGCTCCCTATCATGTCAGAATCCTACAAAACAACTTCCTATCCAGATGGGATCACAATCACCTTCGGCCCCATCAACAGATTCATTTATCACCATCCACGATCCAGTCATTAAAATGGTGGACAAAAACAACGAATCTAGAACACCCAGTATCTTTGAGCCAACCGACTTGGATAGTGTTAACCACAGATGCAAGCAAATGGGGATGGGGAGCCCACATGCAAGGAGTCGAAACTCAGGGCAAATGGGCTCCAGTGGAAGTTGCAAGGTCTTCCAATTGGAAGGAGCTCAAGGCAATATGGCTAGGACTACTAACTTTCAGAAAACATTGTCGAAACAAGTCAATACTGATAAAATCGGACAACATGACCTCGGTCAGATACTTGAACAAGCAAGGAGGGACAAGATCAAAAAGCTTATTAGACTTGACCATGATTATATTCACATGGGCAGAGAAGAACTTGAAGGATTTGAAGGCAGAGTACATTCCGGGGCTGCAGAATGTACAAGCAGACAGGTTGAGCAGAACAATGTCCACACCCGGAGAATGGGAACTGCACCAATCGGCCTTCAACATGATATCTGCAAGATGGGGCCCATTTTGTCTCGATCTGATGGCATCGAGTGTGAACACGAAACTTCCAAAGTTTGTGTCATGGACAATGGAGCAGAATGCGTGGAAAGTGAACGCATTTTCGATGATATGGAGGTTTCGCAGAGCATACATCTTCCCTCCTTTCTCTCTGATCCCAAGGGTTCTGAGGAAGATAAAGGAGGATCATGCAGAAGTAGTCCTGGTGGCACCTTGGTGGCCAAAGAGATCTTGGTTCTCTCAAATCTGGATTCTATCCAGGGACTCCCCACTCAGTCTCCCTCCCTGGGAGGATCTAATGACACAGGGGGAAATAGTCCACCCACATCCAGACAGGTGGAACTTAACGGCTTGGCTCTTGAAAGGCTGAACCTCTTATCTACAGGGCTCTCTGAAGCCTCCATAACTACCTTGATAGCAGCCAGAAAACCCAACACCCTGCAAAAATATTTCTCCACCTGGGAAAAGTTCATTGATTGGTGCAAGAAAGCAGGAATCAATCCTAGTGACATCTCGGAAGTTCAGGTGGTTGAATTTTTACAGAAGGGACTGGAACTGAAGCTCAGCCTTGCTACTCTCAGAGGCCAGGTCACTGCAATATCTCACTTTTCAAAAATCAACTGGTCTCAGCATACCCTGATTAAGAAATTCTTCCAGGGAGTAAAAAGACTGGTACCAGTCACTAGACCTCAAGTTCCTCCCTGGGATTTAAGTCTGGTTCTGAAGACACTTACCTCTGAGCCCTTCGAACCATTACAGAATATATCGCTAAAGTTGCTCAACTTAAAAATATGTTTTCTATTGGCAATCACCTCCGCTAGGAGGGTCGGAGAACTGCAAGCCTTATCAATAAAGGAAGGAAAACTTACCTTTCTGCAGGATAAGGTAGTACTAAAAACTGCAGATAAATTTATCCCCAAGGTGATCTCTCCATTCCATACCTCCCAGGACATTGTACTACCTACCTTCTTTCCTAAACCTGAATCGGAGGCGGAACAAACATGGCACAATCTGGATGTGGTGAGATGCCTGAAGACTTACCTAGAAAGAGTACAGAATATAAGAACTTCAGACTCCCTCTTGGTGATCCCGCAGGGAAAAAAGGCAGGAGCTCAGCCTTCTAAATCCACGATAGCAGGATGGATCAAGGAGTGTATCCAGATGGCCTATACTTTAAACTCCAACTCAGTACCCTCTTCCATTAAGGCACATTCAACCAGAGGCATGGCGGCATCATGGGCCTTCCATGCAGGGACCACTTCAGAAGAAATCTGCAGAGCAGCCGTCTGGTCATCTTTCCAGACATTTGTTAATCACTATAAATTTGATGTGTTTGCAAAAAAACCTTCCTCTTTTGCAACTTCAGTACTGAATTCAGAAATCGCCCTCCCTCTTTATTGTTGTGTATTCTTTGGTACATCCCGTTGTTGCCCACTGCCGTGTTAAGGAACAGGAATAGGGAAAATCATATCATACTTACCGAGATTTTCTTTTCCTGGACTGTAACACGGCAGTGGGCATGGCTTCCCACCCTCATGGGGGAGACTCCAGAATCAAAGATGGCGGCCAGGGGGCGGGAGCTGTTTTTATTTAGTATTTCCTGTCCCATCGCGAGGCTGGAGGGGATTAACCCGTTGTTGCCCACTGCCGTGTTACAGTCCAGGAAAGGAAAATCTCGGTAAGTATGATATGATTTTCCCTATTCTTTGTATGGCAAGGAGGAATCTATAGTAGGCAAAAGGCTATGTTGTTGACAGGCAGTCTTTAACATGGATTGGAAAGTCCTGTTGTGATTGGTCAACTTTGACCGATTTGGAAATGAAGAAGAGTTTGCCGTTTTTTTCTCTCCCTATGGTACTACGGGATAGGGAAGTTGAGGCTTACTAGGCATAGGTCAACACATGGTCATGTGTTGGAATGTTAGATTTTATCATGGGAGTTCTTAGTCAATGGCTAATTTGCCATAGAGCCTAGGCAAAGGGATATGGGATTGACAGCTCTTGTCATTGAAGGCTGTGGGTCTTCCTATTCTTTGTATGGCAAGGAGGAATCTATAGTAGGCAAAAGGCTATGTTGTTTGACAGGCAGTCTTTAACATGGATTGGAAAGTCCTGTTGTGATTGGTCAACTTTCACCGATATGGAAATGAAGAAGACTTTGCCGTTTTTTCTCTCCCTATGGTATTACGGGATAGCGGCAATGTCAAATTGTCATAGAGTCAAGGCAAAGGGCTATGTTGTTGGCAGGCAGTCTTTAACATGGATTGGAAAGTCCTCTTGTGATTGGTCAACTTTGACCGATATGGAAATGAAGAAGTCTTTGCCGTTTTTTCTCTCCCTATGGTTTACGGGATAGCGGCAATGTCAAATTGTCATAAAGTCTAGGCAAAGGGCTATGTTGTTGATAGGCAGTCTTTAACATGGATTGGAAAGTCCTGTTGTGATTGGTCAACTTTGACCGATATGGAAATGAAGAAGACTTTGCCGTATATTTCTCTCCCTATGGTTATACGGGATAGGGAAGTTGAGGCTTACTAGGCACAGGTCAACACATGGCTATGTGTTGGAATGTTAGATTTTATCATGGGAGTGCTTAGGTAATGGCTAATTTGCCATAGAGCCTAGGCAAAGGGATATGGGACTGACAGCTCTTGTCATAGAAGGCTGTGGGTCTTCCTATATTTGTATGGCAAGGAGGAATCTATAGTAGGCAAAAGGCTATGTTGTTTGACAGGCAGTCTTTAACATGGATTGGAAAGTCCTCTTGTGATTGGTCAACTTTGACCGATATGGAAATGAAGAAGACTTTGCCGTTTTTTTCTCTCCCTATGGTATTACGGGATAGCGGCAATGTCAAATTGTCATAGAGTCTAGGCAAAGGGCTATGTTGTTGACAGGCAGTTTTTAACATGGATTGGAAAGTCCTCTTGTGATTGGTCAACTTTGACCGATATGGAAATGAAGAAGACTTTGCCGTTTTTTTCTCTCCCTATGGTATTACGGGATAGGGGCAATGTCAAATTGTCATAGAGTCTAGGCAAAGGGCTATGTTGTTGACAGGCAGTCTTTAACATGGATTGGAAAGTCCTCTTGTGATTGGTCAACTTTGACCGATATGGAAATGTAGAAGACTTTGCCGTTTTTTTCTCTCCCTATGGTATTACGGGATAGCGGCAATGTCAAATTGTCATAGAGTCTAGGCAAAGGGCTATGTTGTTGACAGGCAGTCTTTAACATGGATTGGAAAGTCCTCTTGTGATTGGTCAATGTTGACCGATATGGAAAAGAAGAAGATTTTGCCGTTTTTTTCTCTCCCTATGGTATTACGGGATAGCGGCAATGTCAAATTGTCATAGAGTCTTGGCAAAGGGCTATGTTGTTGACAGGCAGTCTTTAACATGGATTGGAAAGTCCTTTTGTGATTGGTCAACTTTGACCGATATGGAAATGAAGAAGACTTTGCCGTTTTTTTCTCTCCCTATAGTATTACGGGATAGCGGCAATGTCAAATTGTCATAGAGTCTAGGCAAAGGGCTATGTTGTTGGCAGGCAGTCTTTAACATGGATTGGAAAGTCCTCTTGTGATTGGTCAACTTTGACCGATATGGAAATGAAAAAGACTTTGCCGTTTTTTTCTCTCCCTATGGTATTACCGGATAGGGAAGTTGAGGCTTACTAGGCACAGGTCAACACGTCGTCATGTGTTGGAATGTAAGATTTTATCATGGGAGTTTTTAGGCAATGGCTAATTTGCCATAGAGCCTAGGCAATGGCCTATGGGACTGACAGCTCTTGTCATAGAAGGCTGTGGGTCTTCCTATTCTTTGTATGGCAAGGAGGAATCTATAGTAGGCAAAAGGCTATGTTGTTTGACAGGCAGTCTTTAACATGGATTGGAAAGTCCTCTTGTGATTGGTCAACTTTGACCGATATGGAAAAGAAGAAGACTTTGCCGTTTTTTCTCTCCCTATTGTATTACCGGATAGGGAAGTTGAGGCTTACTAGGCACAGGTGAACACATGGTCATGTGTTGGAATGTAAGATTTTATCATGGGAGTTCTTAGGCAATGGCTAATTTGCCATAGAGCCTAGGCAATGGCCTATGGGACTGACAGCTCTTGTCATAGAAGGCTGTGGGTCTTCCTATTCTTTGTATGGCAAGGAGGAATCTATAGTAGGCAAAAGGCTATGTTGTTTGACAGGCAGTCTTTAACATGGATTGGAAAGTCCTCTTGTGATTGGTCAACTTTCACCGATATGGAAATGAAGAAGACTTTGCCGTTTTTTCTCTCCCTATGGTATTACGGGATAGCGGCAATGTCAAATTGTCATAGAGTCTAGGCAAAGGGCTATGTTGTTGGCAGGCAGTCTTTAACATGGATTGGAAAGTCCTCTTGTGATTGGTCAACTTTGACCGATATGGAAATGAAGAAGACTTTGCCGTTTTTTTCTCTCCCTATGGATTTACGGCATAGCGGCAATGTCAAATTGTCATAGAGTCTAGGCAAAGGGCTATGTTGTTTGACAGGCAGTCTTTAACATGGATTGGAAAGTCCTCTTGTGATTGGTCAACTTTGACCGATATGGAAATGAAGAAGACTTTGCCGTTTTTTCTCTCCCTATGGTATTACGGGATAGCGGCAATGTCAAATTGTCATAGAGTCTAGGCAAAGGGCTATGTTGTTGGCAGGACTTTAACATGGATTGGAAAGTCCTCTTGTGATTGGTCAACTTTGACCGATATGGAAATGAAGAAGACTTTGCCGTTTTTTTCTCTCCCTATGGTATTACCGGATAGGGAAGTTGAGGCTTACTAGGCACAGGTCAACACATGGTTATGTGTTGGAATGTAAGATTTTATCATGGGAGTTCTTAGGCAATGGCTAATTTGCCATAGAGCCTAGGCAATGGCCTATGGGACTGACAGCTCTTGTCATAGAAGGCTGTGGGTCTTCCTATTCTTTGTATGGCAAGTAGGAATCTATGGTAGGCAAAAGGCTATGTTGTTTGACAGGCAGTCTTTAACATGGATTGGAAAGTCCTCTTGTGATTGGTCAACTTTGACCGATATGGAAAAGAAGAAGACTTTGCTGTTTTTTTCTCTCCCTATGGTATTACGGGATAGCGGCAATGTCAAATTGTCATAGAGCCTAGGCAAAGGGCTATGTTGTTGACAGGCAGTCTTTAACATGGATTGGAACGTCCTTTTGTGATTGGTCAACTTTGACCGATATGGAAATGAAGAAGACTTTGCCGTTTTTTTCTCTCCCTATGGTATTACGGGATAGCGGCAATGTCAAATTGTCATAGAGTCTAGGCAAAGGGCTATGTTGTTGGCAGGCAGTCTTTAACATGGATTGGAAAGTCCTCTTGTGATTGGTCAACTTTGACCGATATGGAAATGAAAAAGACTTTACCGTTTTTTTCTCTCCCTATGGTATTACCGGATAGGGAAGTTGAGGCTTACTAGGCACAGGTCAACACATCGTCATGTGTTGGAATGTAAGATTTTATCATGGGAGTTTTTAGGCAATGGCTAGTTTGCCATAGAGCCTAGGCAATGGCCTATGGGACTGACAGCTCTTGTCATAGAAGGCTGTGGGTCTTCCTATTCTTTGTATGGCAAGGAGGAATCTATAGTAGGCAAAAGGCTATGTTGTTTGACAGGCAGTCTTTAACATGGATTGGAAAGTCCTCTTGTGATTGGTCAACTTTGACCGATATGGAAATGAAGAAGACTTTGCCGTTTTTTCTCTCCCTATGGTATTACCGGATAGGGAAGTTGAGGCTTACTAGGCACAGGTCAACACATGGTCATGTGTTGGAATGTAAGATTTTATCATGGGAGTTCTTAGGCAATGGCTAATTTGCCATAGAGCCTAGGCAATGGCCTATGGGACTGACAGCTCTTGTCATAGAAGGCTGTGGGTCTTCCTATTCTTTGTATGGCAAGGAGAAATCTATAGTAGGCAAAAGGCTATGTTGTTTGACAGGCAGTTTTTAACATGGATTGGAAAGTCCTCTTGTGATTGGTCAACTTTGACCGATATGGAAATGAAGAAGACTTTGCCTTTTTTTTCCCTCCCTATGGTATTACGGGATAGCGGCAATGTCAAATTGTCATAGAGTCTAGGCAAAGGGCTATGTTGTTGACAGGCAGTCTTTAACATGGATTGGAAAGTCCTCTTGTGATTGGTCAACTTTGACCGATATGGAAAAGAAGAAGACTTTGCCGTTTTTTTCTCTCCCTATGGTATTACGGGATAGCGGCAATGTCAAATTGTCATAGAGTCTAGGCAAAGGGCTATGTTGTTGACAGGCAGTCTTTAACATGGATTGGAACGTCCTTTTGTGATTGGTCAACTTTGACCGATATGGAAATGAAGAAGACTTTGCCGTTTTTTTCTCTCCCTATGGTATTACGGGATAGCGGCAATGTCAAATTGTCATAGAGTCTAGGCAAAGGGCTATGTTGTTGACAGGCAGTCTTTAACATGGATCGGAAAGTCCTCTTGTGATTTGTTAACTTTGACCGATATGGAAATGAAGAAGACTTTGCCGTTTTTTTCTCTCCCTATGGTATTACGGGATAGCGGCAATGTCAAATTGTCATAGAGTCTAGGCAAAGGGCTATGTTGTTGGCAGGCAGTCTTTAACATGGATTGGAAAGTCCTCTTGTGATTGGTCAACTTTGACCGATATGGAAATGAAAAAGACTTTGCCGTTTTTTTCTCTCCCTATGGTATTACCGGATAGGGAAGTTGAGGCTTACTAGGCACAGGTGAACACATGGTTATGTGTTGGAATGTAAGATTTTATCATGGGAGTTCTTAGGCAATGGCTAATTTGCCATAGAGCCTAGGCAATGGCCTATGGGACTGACAGCTCTTGTCATAGAAGGCTGTGGGTCTTCCTATTCTTTGTATGGCAAGGAGGAATCTATAGTAGGCAAAAGGCTATGTTGTTTGACAGGCAGTCTTTAACATGGATTGGAAAGTCCTCTTGTGATTGGTCAACTTTGACCGATATGGAAATGAAGAAGACTTTGCCGTTTTTTTCCTCTCCCTATGGTATTACGGGATAGCGGCAATGTCAAATTGTCATAGAGTCTAGGCAAAGGGCTATGTTGTTCCTCTCCCTATGGTATTACGGGATAGCGGCAATGTCAAATTGTCATAGAGTCTAGGCAAAGGGCTATGTTGTTAACAGGCAGTCTTTAACATGGATTGGAAAGTCCTCTTGTGATTGGTCAACTTTGACCGATATGGAAATGAAGAAGACTTTGCCGTTTTTTTCCTCTCCCTATGGTTTTACGGGATAGGGAAGTTGAGGCTTACTAGGCACAGGTCAACACATGGCCATGTGCTGGAATGTTAGATTATATCATAAACTGACATTCCTGGATCGCTTCTCGGCCTTTTGGCTAAGATCAAGTGTAGTACCTTCGGGGAACAGCTAGTGTCTTGGCCATTGGGTGCCTGGAGGGTGTGTGTCCTTATAAGGGCACACGATTCCAGGCAACGAGAGGCGATCGTTCACTCCGGTGGAAACCCTAAGCCAAGGGGGAAACCGGGAGTGCAAGAGATTGAACACTTCAGTGAAAACTGGAAGCGTGTCGTTGAGAACATGGACACTGGCGAAGATGTCGTTCCAAGCTTCGCTAAGCTGAAGAATTCGGTTCGTGTCGTGGTGGAAGAGGTGATCGAAGGAGAAAGTAAGCTGCGCTACATCGTTGAAGCCATCCTTCGGGGAATTCGGTCATGTCAGGAAGACGGAGATCCTGGCGATTCAAGATTATCCGCGACGAGGAGTATACGATGTGACTTTCAATGGAGAAGGTATCTTTTTGAGCTTCTTAAAGATTCTGGAAGGAAATCGTGAAGATGCTCGGCTACGTGGATACAGGGTGTTTCCTCACATTTCGCAGGAGGAAGTCATCTTGGTGGTGAAGTCGTACTCTCCTTTCGTGAGTATAAAGGAGGTAGAGACTGTGCTTAATCAGTTTTGTGAAAAATTGACTTTTTCAGGCAAAATTCTAAGTGAGGTCGGAATCTGGACATCAAAGGTGAAATTCAAGGCAAAATTCAAGAAAGGCAAGTTACCTCCAGCTAGGTTTAAGTTGGGAGGCATCAATTTAGACTGCCATTTCTCAGGCATGCCGGTTTTTTGTCGAAGATGTCGTGCGTATGGTCATACAGCCGAAAACTGCAAAGATTGTGGAAACTGTGGTGAGTCTACTCATGAGTCGAAAGACTGTGTTCACCCTAAAAAGTGTAATTTATGCTTTCAAGTAGGTCACCTGTATTCAACGTGTCCAAAAAGGAGTAAAACTGTGAGTCAGGAGGAAATCTCATCTGGTGAGTCCGGGGATCCGGAACAGGTGCAAATGCTCCTTGAGGACCCAGGGGTGAGTGGTCTGGAAGCCATTGCTTTACAGGTGGAAAGTCTGGCTGTGAAGAGGCCAGACTCTTCAGGAAAGGAAAAGAAGAAGAGGAAAACTGGAGGTTCACAGGTGGAGGTGAGAGTGCGGCCCCCAGTTCCAAAAGTGCAACCCCCAGTTCCAAAAGTGCAACTCCCAGTTCCAAAAGAGAGTGAACAGAAGAGGGTCCAGACAAGAGGTGAGATTTTGTTTAGACAATATAAATGCAAACCTGACTATGCTATTAAAGAATATATTGACAGCTGGACGGAAGAGGAAACAGCTGCATTGCGAGCAGATGTGGATTTTGAAAATACTTCGGAGGAATTTCTGAGATTTCATATCTTGGACTACATCCGAAGATTGAAGTAAAGGAGTAAAATAAAAGTTTTTCTTTTTTGTTGTTGTATATTTTTATTTAAAGAATAAATATTGGTTTCACGTGATGTTGTAAAGTAATTGTGGGTTTTTTTCCTACTTGATACTTTATTACTGATGCTTAGGCAATGGCTAATTTGCCATAGAGCCTAGGCAAAGGGATATGGGACTGACAGCTCTTGTCATAGAAGGCTATGGGTCTTCCTATTCTTTGTATGGCAAGGAGGAATCTATAGTAGGCAAAAGGCTATGTTGTTTGACAGGCAGTCTTTAACATGGATTGGAAAGTCCTCTTGTGATTGGTCAACTTTGACCGATATGGAAATGAAGAAGACTTTGCCGTTTTTTTCCTCTCCCTATGGTATTACGGGATAGCGGCAATGTCAAATTGTCATAGAGTCTAGGCAAAGGGCTATGTTGTTGACAGGCAGTCTTTAACATGGATTGGAAAGTCCTCTTGTGATTGGTCAACTTTGACCGATATGGAAATGAAGAAGACTTTGCCGTTTTTTTCCTCTCCCTATGGTATTACGGGATAGCGGCAATGTCAAATTGTCATAGAGTCTAGGCAAAGGGCTATGTTGTTAACAGGCAGTCTTTAACATGGATTGGAAAGTCCTCTTGTGATTGGTCAACTTTGACCGATATGGAAATGAAGAAGACTTTGCTGTTTTTTTCCTCTCCCTATGGTATTACGGGATAGGGAAGTTGAGGCTTACTAGGCACAGGTCAACACATGGCTATGTGTTAGAATGTTAGATTTTATCATGGGAATGCTTAGGCAATGGCTAATTTGCCATAGAGCCTAGGCAAAGGGATATGGGACTGACAGCTCTTGTCATAGAAGGCTATGGGTCTTCCTATTCTTTGTATGGCAAGGAGGAATCTATAGTAGGCAAAAGGCTATGTTGTTTGACAGGCAGTCTTTAACATGGATTGGAAAGTCCTCTTGTGATTGGTCAACTTTGACCGATATGGAAATGAAGAAGACTTTGCTGTTTTTTTCCTCTCCCTATGGTATTACGGGATAGCGGCAATGTCAAATTGTCATAGAGTCTAGGCAAAGGGCTATGTTGTTCACAGGCAGTCTTTAACATGGATTGGAAAGTCCTCTTGTGATTGGTCAACTTTGACCGATATGGAAATGAAGAAGACTTTGCCGTTTTTTTCCTCTACTTATGGTATTACGGGATAGGGAAGTTGAGGCTTACTAGGCACAGGTCAACACATGGCCATGTGTTGGAATGTTAGATTTTATCATGGGAATGCTTAGGCAATGGCTAATTTGCCATAGAGCCTAGGCAAAGGGATATGGGACTGACAGCTCTTGTCATAGAAGGCTATGGGTCTTCCTATTCTTTGTATGGCAAGGAGGAATCTATAGTAGGCAAAAGGCTATGTTGTTTGACAGGCAGTCTTTAACATGGATTGGAAAGTCCTCTTGTGATTGGTCAACTTTGACCGATATGGAAATGAAGAAGACTTTGCCGTTTTTTTCCTCTCCCTATGGTATTACGGGATAGCGGCAATGTCAAATTGTCATAGAGTCTAGGCAAAGGGCTATGTTGTTGACAGGCAGTCTTTAACATGGATTGGAAAGTCCTCTTGTGATTGGTCAACTTTGACCGATATGGAAATGAAGAAGACTTTGCCGTTTTTTTCCTCTCCCTATGGTATTACGGGATAGCGGCAATGTCAAATTGTCATAGAGTCTAGGCAAAGGGCTATGTTGTTAACAGGCAGTCTTTAACATGGATTGGAAAGTCCTCTTGTGATTGGTCAACTTTGACCGATATGGAAATGAAGAAGACTTTGCCGTTTTTTTCCTCTCCCTATGGTTTTACGGGATAGGGAAGTTGAGGCTTACTAGGCACAGGTCAACACATGGCTATGTGTTGGAATGTCAGATCTTATCATGAGACTGGCATTCCAAGATCGAGGAAGTTTGCTGGGTTCAGATAATTGACCCATGTCGGTTGTGATCTGATTGCTTCCTACGATCGTTATGGCTAGCCATGCCGATGTTCGTGTTCCGACCTTCCCTGAGGTGCGGATGAAAGATACTGTTAAGTTGGCAGTGGAGGAGAAATTTCGTGGAGAAAAAGGTCTACGCTTCATTGGAGAAAAGATTCTTTTTGGCCTTTGTGGTCTAAAGAAAGAGGATATTTTGTGCATCCAGGATTTTCCAAAGGCGGGTGTCTATGACGTTACCTTCGTAAGCCAAGTCGTCTGCCAGAATTTCCATCATGTTTATTCTCAGCATAAAGATGACCCTCTTCTGGAAGGTATCAAAGTTTCTTTGTTATACACCCAAGATACTAAGCTTTTGTTTGTACACATGTACAACCCACATGTGCCAAATGAAGACGTTTCTCTTTTTCTGCTGAGATTCTGCGAGTCAGTGAAATATATTGGCAAGGCTACAAATGAGTTGGGGGTGTGGAATGCTCGTCGAAAATTTGTGGTCGTCTTAAAAGCTGACGAGACCGGCCCTGGAGGCCAATCACACCCACCTGCAAATTTCATGATTGGCCCTAATAAGGGTTATCTTTTTTACAGAGATCAACCAAAATTTTGTAGGAAATGTCGATGTTATGGGCATGTTCAAGAAGATTGTAACATAGAAATATGTCGTCATTGTGGGTCTAAAGATCATGTTACAGCTGGTTGTGTATCAGAAATTTTTTGTACATTGTGTGGTAAAAGTGGGCATGTATACCGTGTTTGTCCAATGTCTTATGCAAATAGGACAAAAGTAGCCAGGCAGGTAAATGCTAATGAGGTCACTGTCTTACCTGCAGAACCTGAGGTGGAGGAGGTGAGGGTTCAGCGCAGCAGTGCAAGGGTTTCTGTTGCTACCACTGAAGGTCCTAGGTTTGAGGAGGAAAGTGTGAAACAAAAGCCTAGGTCTAAGTTTCCTCCAGAGGCCGAAACTGGTGTTCCTAAGGCCAAGAAAAGTAGACAAACCAAAAAGGAAAAGAAAAAAGCTAAAAACCCAACACAGGATATTAATCAGTTTCCTTCCTCTGGGGAGGGCGTATCATCTGCTGATGAGATGGAGGTTTCAGCTGAGTCATCTGGTGTGCAGTGTTCAGGGGTTAAACCACCACATGGATCTGAGTTTCATGATAATGGCTAAAATGTTTTCCTTTTATGACCCTTATCTTTAAAACTGGCTCCTTAAATGTCAGGAGCATAAAGAGTCCTCAGAGGAGGGCTGCTTTTCTTCAGGTGTGGTTATTCTTTTTAAAGGTCATGATTTTAAAATTCAAGCAGTTCATGATATTATACCTGGGAGAGTGGTTTTGGTAAAAGTATCCTTTAATGGTATAAGTTTTCAAATTGTGAATGTGTATGCATCACCTGAAAAGGAATTAAGATCTAATCTTTTTGCTACTTTGAATTTGTTCTTACCTGGTTCTGAGCCAATGTTTGTATTGGGTGATTTTAATTGTGTTCTCCCCGGGGAGAAGAGGGCTGGGGGGGCTGTGAACATAACAATGGATAAATCAGCTAATTATTTAAAAAACATGGTATCTGATCTAGGTTTTACTGATGTGTGGGCAAAGTGCAATAAAAATCAACCTGGTTACACTTGGACAAATGGGAATGTAAGTTCAAGGATCGATTTTGCCTTTGTGTCGCAGAATTTGGATCCTATTAGTGCTACTTTGGAACAAAATATTTTTTCTGATCATAATTTATTATTGGTTAAGGTGTCATGCTTGGGAACACAAAAGGTTAATAAAAATTACTGGAAAATGAATGTGTCTTTACTAGATGACCCTGTGGTTACTGAGAATTTTAAAAATAAATATTCTCAGTGGAGAAAACAAAAATCACCACAAGAAAGCTTTATGTGTTGGTGGGAGAAAATAAAGTTAAAAATTAAAGATTTTTTTATCTCCTGTGGTAAAGAAAAAGCTAAGGAAAGGAGAAGGTATTATTCTGTTTTGAATGCTCGTCTCCAAACTCTATACAAATTAAAAGAAGTTGGGATTGATGTTTCAAATGATATTGTCATGGTTAAAAAGGAAATTACCAAATATCTTGATCATAAGGGGAAGGAAATTATCTTTAATAGCCGAATTAAGTCTCTGGAAGAAAATGAGAAATGCACACAATTTTTTTTCAAAAAATTGCATTCTGGGAGAAAAAAAATTGAATGTTTAAATGGTCAAACCTCCATGGATGGTATACTTAAGGTGGCCACCGATTTTTACTCAGAGTTATTTAATGAAAAAGTTGTAGATCCGGTGTTTTTCAATGATTGTATAAGTAATATTGAAAGTGTTCTAGATGATTCTGATTGTGACACTTTGTCAAAGGTTTTTACTGAAAAGGAGATCTTAGAGGTCATTAAAAGTGCTACTAGGGGAAAAACCCCAGGTTTGGATGGTATTGCAAGTGAATTTTATATGAAATTTTGGGGAATGTTAAAGGAGGATTTGCTGGGTCTTTTTAGTGAATGTTTTTATGCAAAGGTTTTACCATCATCTTGGAGAAAAAGTGTTGTGGTTCTAATTCATAAAAAAGGTGATACTTCTGATATTAAAAATTGGCGCCCAATTTCTTTATTAAATTCTGATTATAAGTTTTTTGCTAAATTATTAACAAACAGGTTTAAGTTGGTAATTGAAAAAGTAATTCATTATAATCAGGTATGTGGGGTGCCCGGAAGGTGTATTTGGGATAATTTGTCCCTAATCCGGGATATAATATGGTATTCTAATGACCGTAAGCAAAATTTAGCAATTTTATCCTTAGATTTCGAAAAGGCGTATGATCGTGTTTCCCATCAGTTTTTACTTGCAGTGTTAAAGAAAATGGGGTTACCTGATGTTATGTTAAATCAAATCCATGCACTTTATCGTCAAACTGTGTGTGAAATTCAAATAAATGGTAATAGGACACGTGAAATTCCCCTTTTGAGTGGTGTTAAACAGGGATGTCCATTGTCCCCTATCTTATTTATATGTGCATTAGAACCATTGTTATGTGCTTTGAGAAAAGATAAAATGGTGAAAGGAGTTCCGGTACCGGGTGGTAACGGTGTTCAAATTAAAGTTGTGTCATACATGGACGATGTAACCATTTTCTGTGAAAAGCCGGCCGCAATTCAAAGAGCTCTTTTGTTAACAAAATTTTATTGTCAAGCATCTGGGTTTAAGCTAAATGTAAATAAATGTGAGTGTTTGGGGATAGGTAATTGGGAAAATGTTAATTGTGAAGTGACAATACAAGACAAAGGAATAAAAATTTTAGGAATTCTTTTTGGTGCAGAAAATGATGGTCAACCTAATTGGGATATTTTACTAGGAAAAATGCAGAAAAAATTACAGTATTGGTCACTTAGAGGGCTGACAATGGAAGGGAAAACCTTAATTGTTAAGTCAGTATTGTTGCCAATGATGTTGTATATTGCAATGATTTTTCCACCTTCTACTCTAAATATGAAGAGAATAATTAGATTATGTTTCATTTTCCTATGGAATTCTAAGATGGAAAAGTTAAGTCGAATAAAGGTTATTAGAGCAAAAGAAAATGGTGGAAAAAATTTTCCTGATTTTGAAAGATTCCTGTATGTTAAATTCTTTTGTTTTATTTATCGAAATCTTAAAAAATTTGAAATTCAATCTTGTTTTATATCTTATTGTGCTGGAGCTTTCTTTAGAAAATATAAATTATGTACTTTCCCTTTGACAATTCCAGTTTTAATGAATGTTTCCTCCCAATACATTTTATTGGAAAAAATCTTTAAAAAATATGTTTTAAGTGATGCCCCTAAGGACTTTTTATCTGACCAAAAGAAATTAACGAAATGGATCCAATCTAAAGAGGAGTTTATTATTGTGGACAATTCTTCTGTTGAACAAAGCAAAAGGATTTGGAGAAATGTGTCAGAAAAGCAAATGGAAAATCATCAAAAAGACTTAGCATGGTCAATTGTGCATAATTGTTTACCCACTAGGTCTTTTCAGTATATGAGGCGCTCGGTTACAACCAAAGTGTGTCCTAGAGAAAAATGTAGATATGAAGAAACTGTTCAACATGTTTTTTGGGATTGTGTTTATGCTAAGTTTGTATGGGGAAAATTGTTTGTTTTATTGTATAATGTTTTTGATGTAAAAAACTTTGATATGAATGATGCATTTTTTGGTACCTTAGAATGCAATAATAAGGATAAAAAACTACGTGCATGGTATACTGTAAACTGCATGAAGGAATCACTGTGGAAAGTTCGTAATATACTTTTGCTTAAACGTGATAACATAACTCCAGAGCAATGTATTGGATTATGTCTAGCAAAAATGTATTTGTATTTTCTAAGAGATGTAAAACATTTAGGGAAGACTAATGCTGAATTTTTATGGAGACCTACATCTTGGAATATGTTAGTTTTGTGAAAAAAAATTTGTTTTTTTATGTTTCTTTTTGTTTGTTTTTTCTGTAAATAAAGTTAATGAAAGAAAAAAAAAATGCTTAGGCAATGGCTAATTTGCCATAGAGCCTAGGCAAAGGGATATGGGACTGACAGCTCTTGTCATAGAAGGCTATGGGTCTTCCTATTCTTTGTATGGAAAGGAGGAATCTATAGTAGGCAAAAGGCTATGTTGTTTGACAGGCAGTCTTTAACATGGATTGGAAAGTCCTCTTGTGATTGGTCAACTTTGACCGATATGGAAATGAAGAAGACTTTGCCGTTTTTTTCCTCTCCCTATGGTATTACGGGATAGCGGCAATGTCAAATTGTCATAGAGTCTAGGCAAAGGGCTATGTTGTTGACAGGCAGTCTTTAACATGGATTGGAAAGTCCTCTTGTGATTGGTCAACTTTGACCGATATGGAAATGAAGAAGACTTTGCCGTTTTTTTCCTCTCCCTATGGTATTACGGGATAGCGGCAATGTCAAATTGTCATAGAGTCTAGGCAAAGGGCTATGTTGTTCACAGGCAGTCTTTAACATGGATTGGAAAGTCCTCTTGTGATTGGTCAACTTTGACCGATATGGAAATGAAGAAGACTTTGCCGTTTTTTTCCTCTACTTATGGTATTACGGGATAGGGAAGTTGAGGCTTACTAGGCACAGGTCAACACATGGCCATGTGTTGGAATGTTAGATTTTATCATGGGAATGCTTAGGCAATGGCTAATTTGCCATAGAGCCTAGGCAAAGGGATATGGGACTGACAGCTCTTGTCATAGAAGGCTATGGGTCTTCCTATTCTTTGTATGGCAAGGAGGAATCTATAGTAGGCAAAAGGCTATGTTGTTTGACAGGCAGTCTTTAACATGGATTGGAAAGTCCTCTTGTGATTGGTCAACTTTGACCGATATGGAAATGAAGAAGACTTTGCCGTTTTTTTCCTCTCCCTATGGTATTACGGGATAGCGGCAATGTCAAATTGTCATAGAGTCTAGGCAAAGGGCTATGTTGTTGACAGGCAGTCTTTAACATGGATTGGAAAGTCCTCTTGTGATTGGTCAACTTTGACCGATATGGAAATGAAGAAGACTTTGCCGTTTTTTCCTCTCCCTATGGTATTACGGGATAGCGGCAATGTCAAATTGTCATAGAGTCTAGGCAAAGGGCTATGTTCTTAACAGGCAGTCTTTAACATGGATTGGAAAGTCCTCTTGTGATTGGTCAACTTTGACCGATATGGAAATGAAGAAGACTTTGCCGTTTTTTTCCTCTCCCTATGGTATTACGGGATAGCGGCAATGTCAAATTGTCATAGAGCCTAGGCAAAGGGCTATGTTGTTGACAGGCAGTCTTTAACATGGATTGGAAAGTCCTCTTGTGATTGGTCAACTTTGACCGATATGGAAATGAAGAAGACTTTGCCGTTTTTTTCCTCTCCCTATGGTATTACGGGATAGCGGCAATGTCAAATTGTCATAGAGTCTAGGCAAAGGGCTATGTTGTTAACAGGCAGTCTTTAACATGGATTGGAAAGTCCTCTTGTGATTGGTCAACTTTGACCGATATGGAAATGAAGAAGACTTTGCCGTTTTTTTCCTCTCCCTATGGTATTACGGGATAGCGGCAATGTCAAATTGTCATAGAGTCTAGGCAAAGGGCTATGTTGTTAACAGGCAGTCTTTAACATGGATTGGAAAGTCCTCTTGTGATTGGTCAACTTTGACCGATATGGAAATGAAGAAGACTTTGCCGTTTTTTTCCTCTCCCTATGGTTTTACGGGATAGGGAAGTTGAGGCTTACTAGGCACAGGTCAACACATGGCCATGTGTTGGAATGTTAGATTTTATCATGGGAATGCTTAGGCAATGGCTAATTTGCCATAGAGCCTAGGCAAAGGGATATGGGACTTCCTATTCTTTGTATGGCAAGGAGGAATCTATAGTAGGCAAAAGGCTATGTTGTTTGACAGGCAGTCTTTAACATGGATTGGAAAGTCCTCTTGTGATTGGTCAACTTTGACCGATATGGAAATGAAGAAGACTTTGCCGTTTTTTTCCTCTCCCTATGGTATTACGGGATAGCGGCAATGTCAAATTGTCATAGAGTCTAGGCAAAGGGCTATGTTGTTGACAGGCAGTCTTTAACATGGATTGGAAAGTCCTCTTGTGATTGGTCAACTTTGACCGATATGGAAATGAAGAAGACTTTGCCGTTTTTTTCCTCTCCCTATGGTATTACGGGATAGCGGCAATGTCAAATTGTCATAGAGTCTAGGCAAAGGGCTATGTTGTTAACAGGCAGTCTTTAACATGGATTGGAAAGTCCTCTTGTGATTGGTCAACTTTGACCGATATGGAAATGAAGAAGACTTTGCCGTTTTTTTCCTCTCCCTATGGTATTACGGGATAGGGAAGTTGAGGCTTACTAGGCACAGGTCAACACATGGCCATGTGTTGGAATGTTAGATTTTATCATGGGAATGCTTAGGCAATGGCTAATTTGCCATAGAGCCTAGGCAAAGGGATATGGGACTGACAGCTCTTGTCATAGAAGGCTATGGGTCTTCCTATTCTTTGTATGGCAAGGAGGAATCTATAGTAGGCAAAAGGCTATGTTGTTTGACAGGCAGTCTTTAACATGGATTGGAAAGTCCTCTTGTGATTGGTCAACTTTGACCGATATGGAAATGAAGAAGACTTTGCCGTTTTTTTCCTCTCCTTATGGTATTACGGGATAGCGGCAATGTCAAATTGTCATAGAGTCTAGGCAAAGGGCTATGTTGTTGACAGGCAGTCTTTAACATGGATTGGAAAGTCCTCTTGTGATTGGTCAACTTTGACCGATATGGAAATGAAGAAGACTTTGCCGTTTTTTTCCTCTCCCTATGGTATTACGGGATAGCGGCAATGTCAAATTGTCATAGAGTCTAGGCAAAGGGCTATGTTGTTGACAGGCAGTCTTTAACATGGATTGGAAAGTCCTCTTGTGATTGGTCAACTTTGACCGATATGGAAATGAAGAAGACTTTGCCGTTTTTTTCCTCTCCCTATGGTATTACGGGATAGGGAAGTTGAGGCTTACTAGGCACAGGTCAACACATGGCCATGTGTTGGAATGTTAGATTTTATCATGGGAATGCTTAGGCAATGGCTAATTTGCCATAGAGCCTAGGCAAAGGGATATGGGACTGACAGCTCTTGTCATAGAAGGCTATGGGTCTTCCTATTCTTTGTATGGCAAGGAGGAATCTATAGTAGGCAAAAGGCTATGTTGTTTGACAGGCAGTCTTTAACATGGATTGGAAAGTCCTCTTGTGATTGGTCAACTTTGACCGATATGGAAATGAAGAAGACTTTGCCGTTTTTTTCCTCTCCCTATGGTATTACGGGATAGCGGCAATGTCAAATTGTCATAGAGTCTAGGCAAAGGGCTATGTTGTTGACAGGCAGTCTTTAACATGGATTGGAAAGTCCTCTTGTGATTGGTCAACTTTGACCGATATGGAAATGAAGAAGACTTTGCCGTTTTTTTCCTCTCCCTATGGTATTACGGGATAGCGGCAATGTCAAATTGTCATAGAGTCTAGGCAAAGGGCTATGTTGTTAACAGGCAGTCTTTAACATGGATTGGAAAGTCCTCTTGTGATTGGTCAACTTTGACCGATATGGAAATGAAGAAGACTTTGCCGTTTTTTCCTCTCCCTATGGTATTACGGGATAGGGAAGTTGAGGCTTACTAGGCACAGGTCAACACATGGCCATGTGTTGGAATGTTAGATTTTATCATGGGAATGCTTAGGCAATGGCTAATTTGCCATAGAGCCTAGGCAAAGGGATATGGGACTGACAGCTCTTGTCATAGAAGGCTATGGGTCTTCCTATTCTTTGTATGGCAAGGAGGAATCTATAGTAGGCAAAAGGCTATGTTGTTTGACAGGCAGTCTTTAACATGGATTGGAAAGTCCTCTTGTGATTGGTCAACTTTGACCGATATGGAAATGAAGAAGACTTTGCCGTTTTTTTCCTCTCCCTATGGTATTACGGGATAGCGGCAATGTCAAATTGTCATAGAGTCTAGGCAAAGGGCTATGTTGTTGACAGGCAGTCTTTAACATGGATTGGAAAGTCCTCTTGTGATTGGTCAACTTTGACCGATATGGAAATGAAGAAGACTTTGCCGTTTTTTTCCTCTCCCTATGGTATTACGGGATAGCGGCAATGTCAAATTGTCATAGAGTCTAGGCAAAGGGCTATGTTGTTGACAGGCAGTCTTTAACATGGATTGGAAAGTCCTCTTGTGATTGGTCAACTTTGACCGATATGGAAATGAAGAAGACTTTGCCGTTTTTTTCCTCTCCCTATGGTATTACGGGATAGGGAAGTTGAGGCTTACTAGGCACAGGTCAACACATGGCCATGTGTTGGAATGTTAGATTTTATCATGGGAATGCTTAGGCAATGGCTAATTTGCCATAGAGCCTAGGCAAAGGGATATGGGACTGACAGCTCTTGTCATAGAAGGCTATGGGTCTTCCTATTCTTTGTATGGCAAGGAGGAATCTATAGTAGGCAAAAGGCTATGTTGTTTGACAGGCAGTCTTTAACATGGATTGGAAAGTCCTCTTGTGATTGGTCAACTTTGACCGATATGGAAATGAAGAAGACTTTGCCGTTTTTTCCTCTCCCTATGGTATTACGGGATAGCGGCAATGTCAAATTGTCATAGAGTCTAGGCAAAGGGCTATGTTGTTGACAGGCAGTCTTTAACATGGATTGGAAAGTCCTCTTGTGATTGGTCAACTTTGACCGATATGGAAATGAAGAAGACTTTGCCGTTTTTTTCCTCTCCCTATGGTATTACGGGATAGCGGCAATGTCAAATTGTCATAGAGTCTAGGCAAAGGGCTATGTTGTTGACAGGCAGTCTTTAACATGGATTGGAAAGTCCTCTTGTGATTGGTCAACTTTGACCGATATGGAAATGAAGAAGACTTTGCCGTTTTTTTCCTCTCCCTATGGTATTACGGGATAGGGAAGTTGAGGCTTACTAGGCACAGGTCAACACATGGTCATGTGTTGGAATGTTAGATTTTATCATGGGAGTGCTTAGGCAATGGCTAATTTGCCATAGAGCCTAGGCAAAGGCATATGCGACTGACAGCTCTTGTCATAGAAGGCTGTGGGTCTTCCTATTCTTTGTATGGCAAGGAGGAATCTATAGTAGGCAAAAGGCTATGTTGTTTGACAGGCAGTCTTTAACATGGATTGGAAAGTCCTCTTGTGATTGGTCAACTTTGACCGATATGGAAATGAAGAAGACTTTGCCGTTTTTTCCTCTCCCTATGGTATTACGGGATAGCGGCAATGTCAAATTGTCATAGAGTCTAGGCAAAGGGCTATGTTGTTGACAGGCAGTCTTTAACATGGATTGGAAAGTCCTCTTGTGATTGGTCAACTTTGACCGATATGGAAATGAAGAAGACTTTGCCGTTTTTTTCCTCTCCCTATGGTATTACGGGATAGCGGCAATGTCAAATTGTCATAGAGTCTAGGCAAAGGGCTATGTTGTTGACAGGCAGTCTTTAACATGGATTGGAAAGTCCTCTTGTGATTGGTCAACTTTGACCGATATGGAAATGAAGAAGACTTTGCCGTTTTTTTCCTCTCCCTATGGTATTACGGGATAGGGAAGTTGAGGCTTACTAGGCACAGGTCAACACATGGTCATGTGTTGGAATGTTAGATTTTATCATGGGAATGCTTAGGCAATGGCTAATTTGCCATAGAGCCTAGGCAAAGGGATATGGGACTGACAGCTCTTGTCATAGAAGGCTGTGGGTCTTCCTATTCTTTGTATGGCAAGGAGGAATCTATAGTAGGCAAAAGGCTATGTTGTTTGACAGGCAGTCTTTAACATGGATTGGAAAGTCCTCTTGTGATTGGTCAACTTTGACCGATATGGAAATGAAGAAGACTTTGCCGTTTTTTTCCTCTCCCTATGGTATTACGGGATAGCGGCAATGTCAAATTGTCATAGAGTCTAGGCAAAGGGCTATGTTGTTGACAGGCAGTCTTTAACATGGATTGGAAAGTCCTCTTGTGATTGGTCAACTTTGACCGATATGGAAATGAAGAAGACTTTGCCGTTTTTTTCCTCTCCCTATGGTATTACGGGATAGCGGCAATGTCAAATTGTCATAGAGTCTAGGCAAAGGGCTATGTTGTTGACAGGCAGTCTTTAACATGGATTGGAAAGTCCTCTTGTGATTGGTCAACTTTGACCGATATGGAAATGAAGAAGACTTTGCCGTTTTTTTCCTCTCCCTATGGTATTACGGGATAGGGAAGTTGAGGCTTACTAGGCACAGGTCAACACATGGCTATGTGTTGGAATGTTAGATTTTATCATGGGAATGCTTAGGCAATGGCTAATTTGCCATAGAGCCTAGGCAAAGGGATATGGGACTGACAGCTCTTGTCATAGAAGGCTGTGGGTCTTCCTATTCTTTGTATGGCAAGGAGGAATCTATAGTAGGCAAAAGGCTATGTTGTTTGACAGGCAGTCTTTAACATGGATTGGAAAGTCCTCTTGTGATTGGTCAACTTTGACCGATATGGAAATGAAGAAGACTTTGCCGTTTTTTTCCTCTCCCTATGGTATTACGGGATAGCGGCAATGTCAAATTGTCATAGAGTCTAGGCAAAGGGCTATGTTGTTGACAGGCAGTCTTTAACATGGATTGGAAAGTCCTCTTGTGATTGGTCAACTTTGACCGATATGGAAATGAAGAAGACTTTGCCGTTTTTTTCCTCTCCCTATGGTTTACCGGATAGGGAAGTTGAGGCTTACTAGGCACAGGTCAACACATGGTCATGTGTTGGAATGTTAGATTTTATCATGGGAGTGCTTAGGCAATGGCTAATTTGCCATAGAGCCTAGGCAATGGCTATGGGACTGACAGCTCTTGTCATAGAAGGCTGTGGGTCTTCCTATTCTTTGTATGGCAAGGAGGAATCTATAGTAGGCAAAAGGCTATGTTGTTTGACAGGCAGTCTTTAACATGGATTGGAAAGTCCTCTTGTGATTGGTCAACTTTGACCGATATGGAAATGAAGAAGACTTTGCCGTTTTTTTCCTCTCCCTATGGTATTACGGGATAGCGGCAATGTCAAATTGTCATAGAGTCTAGGCAAAGGGCTATGTTGTTGACAGGCAGTCTTTAACATGGATTGGAAAGTCCTCTTGTGATTGGTCAACTTTGACCGATATGGAAATGAAGAAGACTTTGCCGTTTTTTTCCTCTCCCTATGGTATTACGGGATAGCGGCAATGTCAAATTGTCATAGAGTCTAGGCAAAGGGCTATGTTGTTGACAGGCAGTCTTTAACATGGATTGGAAAGTCCTCTTGTGATTGGTCAACTTTGACCGATATGGAAATGAAGAAGACTTTGCCGTTTTTTTCTCTCCCTATGGTATTACGGGATAGGGAAGTTGAGGCTTACTAGGCACAGGTCAACACATGGTCATGTGTTGGAATGTTAGATTTTATCATGGGAGTGCTTAGGCAATGGCTAATTTGCCATAGAGCCTAGGCAAAGGGATATGGGACTGACAGCTCTTGTCATAGAAGGCTGTGGGTCTTCCTATTCTTTGTATGGCAAGGAGGAATCTATAGTAGGCAAAAGGCTATGTTGTTTGACAGGCAGTCTTTAACATGGATTGGAAAGTCCTCTTGTGATTGGTCAACTTTGACCGATATGGAAATGAAGAAGACTTTGCCGTTTTTTTCCTCTCCCTATGGTATTACGGGATAGCGGCAATGTCAAATTGTCATAGAGTCTAGTCAAAGGGCTATGTTGTTGACAGGCAGTCTTTAACATGGATTGGAAAGTCCTCTTGTGATTGGTCAACTTTGACCGATATGGAAATGAAGAAGACTTTGCCGTTTTTTTCCTCTCCCTATGGTATTACGGGATAGCGGCAATGTCAAATTGTCATAGAGTCTAGGCAAAGGGCTATGTTGTTGACAGGCAGTCTTTAACATGGATTGGAAAGTCCTCTTGTGATTGGTCAACTTTGACCGATATGGAAATGAAGAAGACTTTGCCGTTTTTTTCTCTCCCTATGGTATTACGGGATAGGGAAGTTGAGGCTTACTAGGCACAGGTCAACACATGGTCATGTGTTGGAATGTTAGATTTTATCATGGGAGTGCTTAGGCAATGGCTAATTTGCCATAGAGCCTAGGCAAAGGCATATGGGACTGACAGCTCTTGTCATAGAAGGCTGTGGGTCTTCCTATTCTTTGTATGGCAAGGAGGAATCTATAGTAGGCAAAAGGCTATGTTGTTTGACAGGCAGTCTTTAACATGGATTGGAAAGTCCTCTTGTGATTGGTCAACTTTGACCGATATGGAAATGAAGAAGACTTTGCCGTTTTTTTCCTCTCCCTATGGTATTACGGGATAGCGGCAATGTCAAATTGTCATAGAGTCTAGGCAAAGGGCTATGTTGTTGACAGGCAGTCTTTAACATGGATTGGAAAGTCCTCTTGTGATTGGTCAACTTTGACCGATATGGAAATGAAGAAGACTTTGCCGTTTTTTTCCTCTCCCTATGGTATTACGGGATAGCGGCAATGTCAAATTGTCATAGAGTCTAGGCAAAGGGCTATGTTGTTGACAGGCAGTCTTTAACATGGATTGGAAAGTCCTCTTGTGATTGGTCAACTTTGACCGATATGGAAATGAAGAAGACTTTGCCGTTTTTTTCCTCTCCCTATGGTATTACGGGATAGGGAAGTTGAGGCTTACTAGGCACAGGTCAACACATGGTCATGTGTTGGAATGTTAGATTTTATCATGGGAGTGCTTAGGCAATGGCTAATTTGCCATAGAGCCTAGGCAAAGGGCATATGGGACTGACAGCTCTTGTCATAGAAGGCTGTGGGTCTTCCTATTCTTTGTATGGCAAGGAGGAATCTATAGTAGGCAAAAGGCTATGTTGTTTGACAGGCAGTCTTTAACATGGATTGGAAAGTCCTCTTGTGATTGGTCAACTTTGACCGATATGGAAATGAAGAAGACTTTGCCGTTTTTTTCCTCTCCCTATGGTATTACGGGATAGCGGCAATGTCAAATTGTCATAGAGTCTAGGCAAAGGGCTATGTTGTTGACAGGCAGTCTTTAACATGGATTGGAAAGTCCTCTTGTGATTGGTCAACTTTGACCGATATGGAAATGAAGAAGACTTTGCCGTTTTTTCTCTCTCCCTATGGTATTACGGGATAGCGGCAATGTCAAATTGTCATAGAGTCTAGGCAAAGGGCTATGCTGTTGACAGGCAGTCTTTAACATGGATTGGAAAGTCCTCTTGTGATTGGTCAACTTTGACCGATATGGAAATGAAGAAGACTTTGCCGTTTTTTTCTCTCCCTATGGTATTACGGGATAGGGAAGTTGAGGCTTACTAGGCAAAGGTCAACACATGGGCATGTGTTGGAATGTTAGATTTTATCATGGGAGTGCTTAGGCAATGGCTAATTTGCCATAGAGCCTAGGCAAAGGCATATGCGACTGACAGCTCTTGTCATAGAAGGCTGTGGGTCTTCCTATTCTTTGTATGGCAAGGAGGAATCTATAGTAGGCAAAAGGCTATGTTGTTTGACAGGCAGTCTTTAACATGGATTGGAATGTCCTCTTGTGATTGGTCAACTTTGACCGATATGGAAATGAAGAAGACTTTGCCGTTTTTTTCTCTCCCTATGGTATTACGGGATAGGGAAGTTGAGGCTTACTAGGCAAAGGTCAACACATGGTCATGTGTGGGAATGTTAGATTTTATCATGGGAGTGCTTAGGCAATGGCTAATTTGCCATAGAGCCTAGGCAAAGGCATATGCGACTGACAGCTCTTGTCATAGAAGGCTGTGGGTCTTCCTATTCTTTGTATGGCAAGGAGGAATCTATAGTAGGCAAAAGGCTATGTTGTTTGACAGGCAGTCTTTAACATGGATTGGAAAGTCCTCTTGTGATTGGTCAACTTTGACCGATATGGAAATGAAGAAGACTTTGCCGTTTTTTTCCTCTCCCTATGGTTATACGGGATAGGGAAGTTGAGGCTTACTAGGCACAGGTCAACACATGGTCATGTGTTGGAATGTTAGATTTTATCATGGGAGTTCTTAGGCAATGGCTAATTTGCCATAGAGCCTAGGCAATGGCATATGGGACTGACAGCTCTTGTCATAGAAGGCTGTGGGTCTTCCTATTCTTTGTATGGCAAGGAGGAATCTATAGTAGGCAAAAGGCTATGTTGTTTGACAGGCAGCCTTTAACATGGATTGGAAAGTCCTCTTGTGATTGGTCAACTTTGACCGATATGGAAATGAAGAAGACTTTGCCGTTTTTTCCTCTCCCTATGGTATTACGGGATAGCGGCAATGTCAAATTGTCATAGAGTCTAGGCAAAGGGCTATGTTGTTGACAGGCAGTCTTTAACATGGATTGGAAAGTCCTCTTGTGATTGGTCAACTTTGACCGATATGGAAATGAAGAAGACTTTGCCGTTTTTTTCTCTCCCTATGGTATTACGGGATAGGGAAGTTGAGGCTTACTAGGCACAGGTCAACACATGGTCATGTGTTGGAATGTTAGATTTTATCATGGGAGTGCTTAGGCAATGGCTAATTTGCCATAGAGCCTAGGCAAAGGCATATGCGACTGACAGCTCTTGTCATAGAAGGCTGTGGGTCTTCCTATTCTTTGTATGGCAAGGAGGAATCTATAGTAGGCAAAAGGCTATGTTGTTTTGACAGGCAGTCTTTAACATGGATTGGAAAGTCCTCTTGTGATTGGTCAACTTTGACCGATATGGAAATGAAGAAGACTTTGCCGTTTTTTTCCTCTCCCTATGGTATTACGGGATAGCGGCAATGTCAAATTGTCATAGAGTCTAGGCAAAGGGCTATGCTGTTGACAGGCAGTCTTTAACATGGATTGGAAAGTCCTCTTGTGATTGGTCAACTTTGACCGATATGGAAATGAAGAAGACTTTGCCGTTTTTTCTCTCTCCCTATGGTATTACGGGATAGCGGCAATGTCAAATTGTCATAGAGTCTAGGCAAAGGGCTATGCTGTTGACAGGCAGTCTTTAACATGGATTGGAAAGTCCTCTTGTGATTGGTCAACTTTGACCGATATGGAAATGAAGAAGACTTTGCCGTTTTTTCTCTCCCTATGGTATTACGGGATAGGGAAGTTGAGGCTTACTAGGCAAAGGTCAACACATGGTCATGTGTTGGAATGTTAGATTTTATCATGGGAGTGCTTAGGCAATGGCTAATTTGCCATAGAGCCTAGGCAATGGCATATGGGACTGACAGCTCTTGTCATAGAAGGCTGTGGGTCTTCCTATTCTTTGTATGGCAAGGAGGAATCTATAGTAGGCAAAAGGCTATGTTGTTTGACAGGCAGTCTTTAACATGGATTGGAAAGTCCTCTTGTGATTGGTCAACTTTGACCGATATGGAAATGAAGAAGACTTTGCCGTTTTTTTCTCTCCCTATGGTATTACGGGATAGCGGCAATGTCAAATTGTCATAGAGTCTAGGCAAAGGGCTATGCTGTTGACAGGCAGTCTTTAACATGGATTGGAAAGTCCTCTTGTGATTGGTCAACTTTGACCGATATTGAAATGAAGAAGACTTTGCCGTTTTTTCTCTCTCCCTATGGTATTACGGGATAGCGGCAATGTCAAATTGTCATAGAGTCTAGGCAAAGGGCTATGCTGTTGACAGGCAGTCTTTAACATGGATTGGAAAGTCCTCTTGTGATTGGTCAACTTTGACCGATATGGAAATGAAGAAGACTTTGCCGTTTTTTCTCTCCCTATGGTATTACCGGATAGGGAAGTTGAGGCTTACTAGGCACAGGTCAACACATGGTTATGTGTTGGAATGTTAGATTTTATCATGGGAGTCTTAGGCAATGGCTAATTTGCCATAGAGCCTAGGCAATGGCCTATGGGACTGACAGCTCTTGTCATAGAAGGCTGTGGGTCTTCCTATTCTTTGTATGGCAAGGAGGGAATCTATAGTAGGCAAAGGCTATGTTGTTTGACAGGCAGTCTTTAACATGGATTGGAAAGTCCTCTTGTGATTGGTCAACTTTGACCGATATGGAAATGAAGAAGACTTTGCCGTTTTTTCCTCTCCCTATGGTATTACGGGGATAGCGGCAATGTCAAATTGTCATAGAGTCTAGGCAAAGGGCTATGTTGT